>NC_072735.1:71546025-71566074 GCF_026930045.1 Uloborus diversus | reverse complement strand
CGTGCCAATAACTGGGGATGTTACCCTATAACAGTTCAAAGTTTCTTTGTTGGTCTAATCTCTTCCTGCGTAAACAAAATTTCAATAAAAAATAAGATTGTAGACATAAGAATTAATTTCCTAAGTGAAAAAAAGGATTAACTTTTAGAGCTGCTCATACAACGACGCATGGGCGCTGAGCAATGTTGTTCAAATTTGCCAACAAAACTTACAAAAAATATGTTTATATAACTTTTTTTACATAGGCTTACAAAAATACAGTCTTTTTCTCCTCATATGAAAGAAAAAATAAACTGATACAATGAGGTTTTTGTTTTTACTTTCTTCTATATTTAATATATAGAAGAAAGTATTGGATTTGTGCAAATTTTCGAATTTCGAATTTTGATGCATTCGAACATTTTGAGGTTTGTTGAGTCCATGTCGACCATTTTTGGAAAATGTCTGTCTGTCAGTGTGTGTCCGTGTCCGTCACGTATGTGTGTGACCATTTTTTGTGGCCGCTCTACAGCAAAAACTACCGCATGAAATCGAACGAAATTTGGTACACATATGTTTCCCCATGTGAACTTGTCCCATTGGTTTTTGGCGTGAATTCCTCGAAGGGGGGTGGAGCAGTGGGACGTTTCTTGAGTTATGCTTGCCTGCTATTCCCCAGGAAGTAACTGGCGGAATCAAACAAAATTTAGTCCATATGCTGCCCCTAACAGGTACAGGTGCTGATTCAATTTTGGTGTCAATAGCTCAAACGGGGGTTGAGCTATAGAACGTTTTTTGTCGTCAATTGTGACTGCTGTATCTCAAGAAATAATGAACGGAATCGAACAAAAATTTATCGACAAGTAGCCCTTAGAGGGTATAAGAGCTGATTCTATTTTTGCGTCAATAGCTGAAAAGGGGGTGGCGCAACCCAACGTTCTTTGTTTCCCATTGTGAGTGCCATATCTCAAGAAGTAATGCTACGTTCTGGATGAAATTTGGAATAAATGTCAATCCATATGTAAACAGGCGTTGGTTCAATTTTGGTGCCAATCGCTCCATGGGGGCTGCTTTTTTGAGCAATCACGATTGCTTATTGCTTTCATTTGACTGTTTTGATGTGCTATCATTTTATTTTCCCGCCAGCACCCTCTACAGCATCATCGTCGACCGACTCCTCACGATGCTGCTCCTCTAGCGAAAGCCATCTCCAGGTTGCGTCAATATCCTATACTTACACGCATACATACACGCACGTACAAACAAATAGATACACACCCATTCATACACCTACACACATACACACACACGCATACATACAGACACCTACACATACACACAACACACACATCTACACACAACTACCCACACACTCATGCCTGCACACAGACACAAACACATATGCCTACACACACATACACATCCCCCCCACACACAAACACTCATACACACAACTACCCACACACTCATACCTGCACACAGACACAAACACACACGCCTACATACACACACACACACTCGTGATTGCGAAAAACATAATTTGAATTCATTATGTCAAAATTCAAATTAATTTTTATTTATTTATTTTTGTGTGTGTGTGTGTGTGTGTGAATAAAGTTAGCTTTATAATTGCAACAATAAGAAAGATAAATCGTTATAAACTGTCGTCTGCGTAATTCGCGTGACTTTAATTGTTGGAAAATGAGATGAAAATCGTGAAGATTTAAACCATAGACTAATAATAAGAGTAGACCGAGCTTTTTCAGACTTGCTGATGAAAAAATTGGTTCATGGATACATCATGTGACTGGTGGGAGGCTTGGCGAAAACTTTGGCAGCACGGTTGCTAGATGGCAACATTATCTATAGTTTGGCACTCGACATGTGTTTTCATTATAATTCTTTTTCCAGGTGCAGAGATTGAACTGTTTTTCTTTTAGTTATGCATTACATATTTTGACATTAGTAATTAGTTTATGATCACAATTTTCAGTAACTTTTATTTCATTTAGAACTGCTACGTCAGCGTTGGCGTGAACATAATGGCGTAAACGTTTTGCGTTAACTCAAAAATGTAATAATCGGTATCTTAAATTGAAATTGTAGGTAAAAATCTTACCGGTTGCCGATTCTTTTTGGGCGCTTGCATCTTTAATAGCTTACATAGTTATTGAAATTGAATAAAGAAAATGCACAATACTATCTAAACGAAAAACTCAACAACTTAGAATAACAAATTTACAAATCGGACTCCATTAAAGATCATTCTTCCGTGTTCCATCAATTCTATTTATTTTACTTCTCAGCGGGCGTTGATCGTCTGCTACGATCAACGCCCGCTGTTGCTTGGATATCCACTAGTCACATGGTTTGGTTTATGAGCAGCAAAAGGGTTGCCATAGCTCGGTCTATTCCATAGACTAATAATAAGAGTAGACCGAGCTATGGCAACCCTTTTGCTGCTCATAAACCAAACCATGTGACTGGTGGATATCCTAGCAACAGCGGGCGTTAATCGTAGCAGACGATCAACGCCAGCGCGAAATAAAATAAATAGAATTGATGGAACACGGAAGAATGATCTTTTATGGAGTCCGATTTGTAAATTTGTTATTCTAAGTTGTAAATATTTTGTTAATATAGTGAGTTTTTCGTTTAGATAGTATTGTGCATTTTCTTTAGTCAATTTTAATAACTCTCTAAGCAATAAAAGATGCAAGCGACCAAGAAGAACCAGCAAACAGTAAGATTTTTACCTACAGTTTCAATTTAAGATACCGATTAGTACATTTTTGCGTTAACGCAAAACGTTTACGCCATTTCATTCACGCCAACGCTGACAGCTCCAAATGAAATAAAAGTTACCGAAAACTGATCAAAAACTATTACTAATGTCAAAATAATGCATAACTAAAAGAAAAACAGTTCAATCTCTGCACCTGGAAGTTTTTTTTTAATGAAAACACATTGTCTTAAAATACATGTCGAGTGCCAAACTATAGATAATGCTGCCATCTAGCAACCATGCTGCCAAAGTCTTCGCCAAGCCCTTCCACTAGTCACATGATACATCTATGAACCAATTTTCTTCATCAGCAAGAATGAGAAAGCTCGGTCTACTTTTATTATTAGTCTATGGTCTATTCTTATTATTAGTCTATGATTTAAACCTTTTAACTGTCGCCATCTTGTGTTTGTTAACAAATAAATGTTAGTGATTATTTTAAGCAAGGCTTTTAAAATAATTTTCAATTTTCATTCTTTGCTTTGCTTTTGAGATTCGCAACTCCAACGAACTATAGGGGGCACTGCAGTCACTGTCTAATGGCCGACGAAAAAACTAAAACAAGCGCATGTGGTAACGAAGAAAATGCTAATAAGTCTAGTAAATTTTGTTCGTATGCATGATTTTTTAGCTTTATTTTTTTAAATTAATTTTCAAAGTCTTGTTGATATTCTGGCCCACGTAGAAAAAAATGAGAATTCAAGAAGCATTACTAAACGTTAGAAAATAATGCAAAATACGCAGTTCGTAGTTCTAAGCAGCCATTTCCACGATGTTGAATTCGATATTTATCAATTCTTGATAAAACTAAATAATGATTGTGGCCTGACAAGAATAACAATTAATGCTAGAAAATTTAATTATATGACATTACGAATTATTGTCAAAAGAAGATGATACATCTTTGCCTTGCTTGGCTAGCGCTAATTGTTTAGCATTTGTAGCCGAGTTATTTTTCTCAAATTGCCGAATCGGTTCATTTTAAATTTTTCTGTTTGGTATGTTTCTAATTTCTGAATGCTATACAAATCATCAACAAAATTCTCACGGATATATGGTGGTAGTTTTCTTTTCAATTGATCTACCATTATTTCTTTTTACTTATCGAATTCTGTAATCTTTCTACCATTTTATTCCACTCATGATAAAAAATAAAAATGGTTTAACTAACATGGGCGGAATCTCGCCAAGGATACTTAGCTCGCACAATACTAAAACTATAACCCTAAACAAATTTGGCGAAACCTTTCAGTTGAGAATAAAAGCAACAAAATAAATTCTTTCTCGGTTAAACATTTTTCATTTCGTTCTACGATAATATATTCAAGAAAACATTTTGCATACTGTCTATTCCAACTAAATGCTGCTGTAAAATATGGTTTGTTAAATTAATTTAAGATTTAAAAAAAACCCATATTCTTACAAATTCACACAAAACAATAAAATTTTTTACCTGGTATAACGTTATCCAAGTTTGCTAATCCAGAGTTTTCTGGTGTTAACGCGCTTTCACCATTTCTCAATCAAATCACTTTTTAGAGGGAAATAATGAAAACTAACATTATTTTGAGGAGTTCGAACACTTTCTGTTGCTGAAAGCAATCCAAGACACATCGAATGCGTTAATAAATACTAAGAACAAACTGCCTATGTTTAAGTCAACAGACATACGTGGAACGCAATGTGGCAATGTTTTAGTTTCTTCGGCAGTTTCGTAAATCACCGCAAGGTAGCGTATTCGAGCGCTGGAGTTGCGAATAAATCGGAAATCGGGATGGTCTTTAAGTTTTGGCGTGTGTAATTTAGTTTTTGCAGGGAATATTGCTATCTCGTCAAGCATGGGGAGTGATTATAATTATTTTGTTTTACTGTGATGTCTTTAGTTTTATGGAATTGCCCCATAGCTAAATGATCTCGAATCGTAGTTAAATTTTTAGACTACGGTTTTAATGAAAATAAAAAATAATTTTTTAAAATTTGTATTGCATTGAATAAATAACTGAAATGAAAGAAAAGGATTCTTGCAAAGGATGTAGAAAGACTGCGCAAAGAAAAGGGATGAGTTCCTTGTTTTGCAATTGAAAAGTAGACCCAATGTCAAAGCACTGCTGTAATTGAGTAGCAATCTTATCATCTACTATTAGTTTTTGATACATTTTATTTACTGAACAGTAAAAAACAATACAAAGCACGCAATGCAAAACTAGAATGCCAGTTTTTCTGAACTTAGTTTTCTTGTTGAGCAAGTTTCAATAGGGGGAAAAAAAGCTTTTCTTTTCATTTTGGGAAATCAAAAGAAATTTCAGCGAAGAAAAAATTAGAGGATTGGTGATTTGGTGATCACGAACTATAATTTTCACTGAAATTTGGATAAAATTAAAAAATACCCTGATAATTCCCCGATTTCCAGGTTGTGTTACCATCCTGATGAAATATTACGAGGTTATGGCGTACTAAAAAAACCCATTTGAGAAGTAATGTATGTGATATTGCGATTTAACATGCAAAATTAAGGGTCCCCCCCCCTTATTTCAATGCAACAGCACAACTGTGTTTTAGAATCCTACACTCAATGAGTTACGATTGTATATTCATAGAAATTTGGATCAGAGTTCAGCTGAGAAAAATTAAGTCATTCAAAAACTATATTTTCTGGTTCATGGGAGGATCGATCTCATCATCTTCGCGTTATAAGTAGGATGCTCTTAACATCTGAGCTACTGGGTCTACAGTTTTGGGATGCTACACTAAAGCAATGCGTCAAAAAGCAACAAAATAAATTGACATCAATGTCGTTATCTCTTGAAATATTTTTAAAATCTTATGCTGCGACTGACCATGTAAAAATTATTATCTTGTTTCCTGATTTTAGCAACGACAGAACCAGTAGCTCAGAATCTTTAAATGCATTCGTATTATATATTCAGGGAAATTTGGATCGTAGTTCTGCCGAAGAATTAATTAAGACAATAGTTTTCGGCCCAGTTGGATTCGAACTCACGATCTTCGGATTTACAACACGACACTCTAACCAACTGAGCAACGGGTCTTCATTTTGGGACGCTATGAGTTGAAGCAATGTGTAATAAAATACAGAATAAATCCTTCTTTTTTGGCAAAACAAACAAAATATGAATTGCCTCCTTATTTTTCGCCGAAAGTGGTAAGAAAAAGTCTTCTGATGCCTTACTTGTGAAGTTTGATTAAGTATTGAGGGTTTCTAAAACATTCTCACAAAAAAAAAAAAAAAAAAACACCACCTTTGAGAAATAGTTATTATTATTATTATTAATATTTTCATTATTACTATTATTATCATTATTATATTTTACGGAAGCGAAATTTATATCTGAAAAGTGGAATTGCAGTCCAGCTGAAAATGACAGTGATCATTTCATTCGACGAATACCAAAAACAAAACCCTTTATTCCCAAACTGTTTTTATAACTGAAGAAATGTTTCAAAACTTCTTTCTAAATTTTACTGTAAGGGAAGAAGATTTTTTGAAAAAAATATACAATGTGTCTCTGAAGATTTGCTTAAAGATATGACGATAAAATTTGATGAACAGTAGTAAATTAAGTACAACATTTGTAGGCATTTTATATTTAGATGTTTCCTTTTCTTAGAGAGAATGAATTTTAGTAACATATTGCTTACCATGTTCGTTTAAAATAGTTGGAACAAATTCAGGAAACAATCCAAAAATTCGACCAAGAAAAACGAAATGAGAAAACCTTTGCTCATAGTCTTCACATTCTTCCACCTAAAATCAAAGGAGAAAGAAATTTTTCTGTTTAAGCAAGCGTTACTTCATAATAGCAAGTTAAAAAAAAAAAAAAAAAAAAAATCCTTGTGATAATGCTCAGACTGCTTCAATAGACGTCGGAAAAAAAGTTACAAAAATATTTTATGTTTCGTGTAACCTTCGTAGCTAATTTATTTCATAGTGTCTGTTTGAATTTTATCAAAAAATTTAACATGAATCAAAGACGGATTATAAATGTTTCAAGGAGGGTGAGTTTGATTTTTTTTAACTTTCCTCTTACTACATATCTTGTTTGTTCACGCTTGTGTGTGTGTGAGGGGGGGGGGCTGCACCAGCATTTCATCTTATAACAACTGAAATATTTAGATATAGATAAGGAGTTCTCCGAACTTTTTCCGTTAAAAGGGGCAATCTAAATTTTCGTTTTAAAACTCAATTTCGTAGTAATTCCGGAAGAATTTTACCTCCTCCTAATATCACCGAAGTTCAGTCTAAAATTTCGCTTTTTAAACCTTCAGTTTCGAAAAATTATCAAAGGAAAGTCACGGAACCCATTATTTCCCCTTATACTACTTGAACTATCTAAAACCACGTCTTTAAGACATAAATTTAACAAAATGTCTGAGGGGAGGTCTCCAGACTCCTCCTCCTAACAGCGCCAAAGATCGTCTAAAACTGCCTTTTTAAAACTTCAATTCCGGAAAGTTTCCAGGAAGTAGATTCGAATCTCATCCCTTTCATTAACGTCATCAACGATACACTGTTATAATCAGATGTGCCAGCTGGGTGCGATTTTCCGCAGTAGGATGCAAAGACAGAGCCACAGGGTGTCAGAGAGACTAGGAAATATTGTTCCGATATCTTTTAGCACCTCAGAGGATTAAAGAAGGTAATGAAGGGCCATCAGCTCACGCAGTAGCCAATAGTGACCCTTTTCCTCCGCAAAGGTGCCTCGCTCACACATGCGTTGTGCACTCCGGCATAAGTTCAATTCAGTCACTTTAATGGCGGACGACGATGCTGCAACGTAGTTGTCGGTACATTAAATTTTCACATTTTGAATAGACAATTATACTGGATTAAAATTCCACATTTCTGGGGCAAACCTTCAAAACCTTGCGTAAGTACAGGCATTTAATCATGGTATAACATTTAAGGCTTTTCAACAGGTTTTTAGTGTTTTCAGAGTTGTGTTTCAACAAAGTAAACTGAGTACTGCTTATTGTTTATAGTTAACCGTTTTAACATAGTGATGTACGGCTTTTTTTAATCACCTGTACTAATATATGGTGTTCATTGCTTGTCACGTCTGCGGTGACACGGATTTTCCCCAAAATTGTTTATTGTTAGCAATACGAAATAATTAATAAGTAACAGGGATGAAAATTCAATGATATAACTAACTGCTACAGCAGATACACTAAATGTCTTTATCTTCTCAATAAAATAACTGCGTAGACGTAGCAAAGAAAAAAAAAAAGCTTTGAAAAGAAATCTCTCTGTGTGTTTCATGCCATGACTCATTACGTGAAAATATTTCGTTGGTGTTATTTCAAAAACCGAATGCAGTGTCTAGACGCGTTTATTTTTTTTTTCTTTCTCTCTAATTTCTGTTTCCAATGCTTTTCATTATGTAGGATGCTAAAAATTTGTTTTGATTTTTAATGTCAAAAAAGTTTTAATTTAACAAAGAAAAAAAAGTGCTTTTTTAGATTACTTATGTTCAAATAGGATATTCAAATGTCGAACTATATAATACGTATCAGTATATTACGCTTGATTAAAATATTTTGAACGTTTATGAAACGCCTGCATTTTATGAAACGATTTGATTTTTTCGTGATTGTAATATAACAAATAATATTTTTGGCTCTGCTTGTAAATTATCCATAAATGCCTACACTCTTATTTTTTAGTATCATGCTATAGTAAATGTCAATATCATTTAAAACTACTGAGCAATCCAAGGGTTTTTATGAGAGTTAGAACTCAGATAGAGGAATTGAAGTCATGAATACTTCTATATTATGTTGGAAAGTCTAAAATGTGATCAAATGCTCTAAATGACAAGTTTTAATCCAAAATGAATTCAATGTGAGAAAAGTACCAAGACTTTGTCTATCATAAACCCAAACAATAAATAGAACACAATAATATTCAAAAACGCACACAATAGGGGGGAGGGGGAAGAGGATCTACTGTAGAAATCAGTGAGGGTGCCATTTTTCTCTCCTAAGGTTCCTTCTTTTTCCTCGCGCTGCCTGTTTTTTAAAAGGTGCCCATTTTTCGCCCTAGTAAGAGGTGCCATTCCGGCTCCGTATTGGGTATCGCTGGTGAACAAGCGTTCCACCCCTGAAATGTCCCAAACGCAACCTGTAGTTTTAACAGTGTAATCTACGCTTGCGTTTCAAGACTTCAATTCGGAAAAATTGCCGGTACAGGATCCCTCAAGGGAGGAGCGATTGCCCCTCTCTTGTATTCGCCCTAGACATGAGTGGTATAACAGGAATATTGTAAAATCTTCTCAAATAATAGACTTTTTATATGAACATGATAAACCTGTTTGAATTTACGACAATGCGTAATTTTCCAATATAACATGTAAAGTGAGCACCATATGACTTCCTTGTACGCCCATTAAATAATAGAGTCGAACCTCAATTAAACGAATCAATGATAAGACAAACTACATTTGCGATCTTCGTTCTAGTGTTTGTTGCTTATCGTTGCTCGGAGAAAGACGAATACGGTTAAGACAAATTCACTTTAAAGGTCCCTCTGAGTTCGCTTTAACGAGGTTCGAATAAACACAGAAGGACGACAAAAATCCGAACACACTCCAACAAAGTTTTAATAAACTCAAAAAACTTTCAAAGCTCTCTTAGTTGAAAATCAGTATTTTTTTTAATATGAGGTTAAGTCAGTTTTTTTCTCGTTGGCAAGTTTGGATTTATTTTTAACGTGCAACAAAATTTAATAACTTTTCTGTCCATGCAAATACAATTCTCAAAAAAAAAAAAAAAAAAGGATAAAATTCTGCTATTTTTTATATATTCATTTGTTTTTAACAAAGTATTATTTATTCACAATAAGCTTCAAAACGTTCAACACAAAATTGACTCAGCTCGGTAAAAAACAGATTTTTCTACCCACATGCTACACCGAAGCTTGACTGATGCTCAAAAACTCGTGAGAATAACATTTGCTAGGGAGTAGCATCAATCTGGCATGACTGTTGGCTCTCCATTTATAACTCTTTTTGAAAAAGGGGCACTGCGTAAACATACCCAATGTGTATACGTGCCCCGGTCTACCCTTAACAATAAAAGTTCATTTTTGTTAAAATTTGGTAAAAAATGTAATTACACAATGTAAAGTTATGCACTGTATTGTATGTCATGTACATTATTTTGTACAACTCCATTTAATTAAATGGCATACTATTTCCCTAAAGGTATTGTTTTGGTTATTTTCGGAATCCTTTACATGGGTTTCACCAAGAGCTTTTTGCAACAAAGTTTGTTTGAAACAAATCCGTCTTTAAGTTAGGGATTCATATTTGCTTTAAATTTCCCCATAGGCGCTAATGAACCTTTTTTTTCTTGAACTGTTCAAATTTGAACGAAAAATTGTTCAAATCATAAAAAGTAAAATGTAGGAATGAGGTGTATACGTCGAGATGTTTCGAACAAAAAACAAAGTTTGCTCAAATCGAATAATTCACTCTAAAGAGACCAACACTGGAGTCGGAGTAGGACTGATTTTGGTACAGGGGTCGAAGTCGAAGGCTCTGAAACTGTAGGAGTTGGGAATTGGTCATTATATTCCCACCGACTCCACAGCCCTGGTAAAAACATTTGATTCAGTGATATTTATCTCTGACTCGCGTCAAAGTTAAATCTACGAAACATTGTAATTTTATTTTTTTGATACCGTAAACGCGGGCTACTATGGTCCTAAGGTCCTCCTTTGGCCCAAATCGGAAAAAAAAAGAAAAAGATACAACGTTCTCCGCCAAGCTTCAGGAAGCAATTTTCAAACTAATTTCAACTGAACTCGTTAGAGAGCATCCCCAAGCACTCATTAATGTATACCAAGCAGTTCAGTTGCTCTCTTCAAGAGGAAATACTAGGGGTGTTGTATTTCTTGTCCTCTCAAACTTTTGCACATAGAAACAGTTCTACATCTGCTAAGAGTTTGCTACTCATCTATTTATGAGCATTGTTTAATACTTTATTCAGTAGCATAGTTGTAATTTACATTTCTATTTAGGATTTTATTTAAAAACTTTACGATAAGGACACATCTCCTAACCTAAAAGCTACGACCTACTTTGGCCCAGCATAAGAACTTACGTCAGATAGATTTGGAATAGAAAAGAAAAGCTAAAAGTAAAACTCTGAACAGTAAAAACAAGGAAAACCAGGGAATGCTCATCAACGGATGAATCAAGTGATTACAGCCTCAATTAATCAGGGCTCAGTTACATGGCTTTTATTATGGAAGATGAAGAGGAACTGAAAGTTGCAGGAGGTTTAGAAGAAGTCGATCCATATTATCTACTTTTTAAAACTTGTTCTTTCTACTTGTTAAATATGCTGGAAAAATAAGGGAACTTTGTTGTAGTAGAATGGAATGGGCTTAGGTTTCCAGGGATAGCTGTTGATATGAGAGAAGAAGGAGCAAATGTTGAATGTAAATGGAACGCACCTGCAAGTTTTGAAAGTGGTCGACAATTAAGGATCCTTTGCTTTACAAATGTTGTTCTCTTAATTAAGTTATTCAGCCTCCAAAGTAATGAAAAGTGTGTTACGTCATTAATTTGTGAGACAATAACTAAGCCTGCACACACATTTTCAAACAAAATTAATTTTCCTTAAAACAAATATGTATGACTCAAACTTCTTGTAGAATAAAAGCTACTTTCCTTTCAAAAGAAAAAAAAAGATTATCGAAAGGCTCACGGCTTTTTTTGGCTGTAGTTAGTTGTAAAATGTTTTTTATGCAGGGAAAACCATTTTGGGCCAAAGAAAGTCAAATATAAAATTAATACTGGTCCAGATTTAAAAAAAATATATAAATAAATAAAATAACAAGAAGTTCTGTCTAGAACTGTACGAGCCTACTTTCCCGTAAACCCATACTACTTTCTAGTACCTGATCAATAGTCTCAAAAATAGCTAAAACCGCAAATTGTTTCAAACATATTTTTTAAATATTTTAAGCTAATTTCTAGGAATAAAATATTCCTCACTCATCCAAAAAAAAAAAAAAAAACGAACAAATAAAATAGCAGCACCTTTTAAACAAAGCAGCTAATACACTTTAACAAATCTTTAACAGCTTTCAAAACGAAAAAAATATAAATAAAATTAATAAGATCATTAAAATAAATACATCATATCAAGAAAAAAAATAGTTTCTTTTTCCCCTGTAGCCAAAAATATTTTTTTTAATGAATTAATGCACTTACCAAAATAAATAAAAACAATAAAATGTCAACTTAAATAAATACTTTTCACTGTCAAAAAAAATAATAATAATAGTCTGTGCATATCTTTATGTAGAAACATAAATGACTTCGAGTTTATTCGCCGAAAACTAAATACCTAAATTTAAACTTTAGCGTGAAAATAAAAAAAAGTCATATCAACAATAATTATTTCGCAGTTAAAACCATAGCTCTGCGGAGTCAGAGTCGGAGTCAATCTCATTTTGAGATAAAGGAGTCGGAGTCGAATATCCGAGAATGGGACTCAGTCATTTGTCCTCCGTGTATAAATTTTTGCCAAAGCTACGAAGTCAGAGTCGAAGTCGAGGAGTCGGAGTCCAATTAATTGTCGAACACAGGAGTTGGAGTCGGAGTCATGAGCCCCTAAATTGTCAGAATCTGGAGTTAGGCGTCAAGAGCTATTTCCAACAAAATTTGTTACAAGTAAATCCGCCTTCAAGTACAGAATCTACATTGACTTTCAGTTTCCCCGTAGGCGCTAATGTTAAGGGATTTGAACTGTTCAAAATTGAACGGAAAATTGTTCAAATCAAAAAGATATTTTATATACAAGTTTTTCATCAAAAGCTTTTCCCTACAAAGTTTGTTTGAAGCAAATTCGCCTCACAGTTCGGAATTGCCTTGAATTTCCCCGTAGGCGCTAATGTTAAGTTTTTTTGAACTGTTATAGTTCAAATCAAAAAGTAAAATATGGGAATGAGGTGTCCTCACCGAGATCTTTCGAACAAAAAAAGTTTGATCGAATCGGACTATTCATTCAAAAGTCATTAGGGGGGGGGGGGCAGACAGACAGACCGACAGACATTTTTCCCCATATCAATACCCTACTTTCCAATTTTTAATTTTTTGATATTTATTTAATTATTTTATTTATTTTTGACTTTTTTTTTGTTTTTCGCGATATTTTTAAAATGCATTAAGCCTTCTTTCATGCTTTTTTCTTCTTTCTCTGACTTTTACTGGGAAAGTAGGCTAAAAAGGGTATTTTGAAAACAAAAATTTGAACCAAAATTTGAATCTATTCAAAAATCAAATTAAGAGTACTTTATGTGCGTATAAAAATTTCCACAACTTAAAAATAGGAGCATTCAAAAATATTGAGAAGGGCTGCGGAGTCGGAGTCGGACTGATTTCGGGGTCAATGAGTCGGAGTCGTTCGAAAACATGCCGACTCTGACTCCGGGTTTCTTTTTTTTCTTTAACTTTCACTTTCACACCTCCTTGCAATTTTTAAAAAACTAACAACCAATTAATTTGATTACATGAAAAAAGGCCTCCCAATAAGAAATTAACTGTCATTGTGATAACCAGCTGGCTTGATTGTTTATCGAACTTTCTGTAACAGCTACCTACACCGAAATCTTCTAGTTTGCTTATTTTCAAACTTTATTTAACTGATAGCAACTGTCGGCTAACATTTTTGTTGCCTAACATTTTCTAATAAGTAATCATTTTTATATAAATATAATACTATATTTTTTACCTCGATCTCAGTTATAAAATAGTAAAAGGAATGTATCGCTTGAGCAAGTCAGGAAACTTCTGACGGTGCTTGGTAAATTCAAATAAGTGTTGGCACGAAAGAAAGCGCAAATCCAAAAAATCCGATAAAATATAAATGTTTCTTTAAATCTAAAGATTGTAAGAAAGCTTGGTTATTACTAAAAAGTAAAAAATAAAATCAGTACGTGATTTATTTGTTACAACCCTCAATAATTGAAGTTAATTATATAATCTTCATATTAAGGTTAATTCCAAAGCTGCCGATGAAATTAATATTAAAATTGAGCTAAGAAATGTAGGTATAGTAAAAGCTATTCGTATACAAAGCTGTATACCGCCGCATTTTGTGTAAAATTTGCTCCAGACGTACATGTACTCGACCTCTCCCCGCAATATAGTGCAATGTTTTCGTTGAAATTTTAAAGATGAAATCTAAGTTTTATATTATTGGGGAAATTTTTCAGAATTAAAGTATTTCAATTTTTATAGACTCTGAAATAAGGTGAGGTATCACCCATGAGAAGAGGGGGATCGCTCCCTCTCAAGAAAAGTTTTTTGACTTAGCAAAAAAGTTTTTTTTCTCTCTCAAGTTACAGCTTTTAAAAATTGAAAGTACAGGATTTGATCAACATCTATTTGTTAAACATTAAAGGGGAGTAAATTAATCCTTTTCAATTTTTTAAAAATGGGATATTTAAGTAATCTCGCTTTAGAAATCGCAACTATTGGACAATTTAATTTTCAAATTAAAATTCTAATGTTATATGCATCTTAGTTTACAATAAAATACAACGCGAAAATTTCATAAAAAGGAATTAATATTTTAATCTCTGTTTAGGGGTTTCCCCCTTCCCATGAGGAGAGGATTTGGTAAAACTAAATAAATAAATAAAAAAGCCGGAGTCGGACGTTTCAAAATCCAGGAGTCGGCCAGTTTTCTTCCAACTCCGCAGCCTTGGTAAAAGCAAACCTACAACAAAATCTCTCACAATGTGAGAAAAAAAAGTCAAAATTGTTTAGCCGCAATAAGTCGCGAGTGTAAAGCGGCATAAGTCAGAAAACGCCGTGTTTCATATCTCGGTGAATATTGGCCGTACAGATGCCGAATATTTTTGTATTCGGATTATTTCTTGATGCTTGTGATTTCCCTAAATATGAATGGAGCACATAGGGTTATAGAGACCGTATAAAATGCTTAATTTCGTATTTTCCCACAAAATTCTTTTTCGTTTCCAACTTTCAATGTCTTAACTCTGCATCTCATTTCGACCATTTTTACAGAACTAACGGTTGCGAAAATAGTTATTGCAGGTTAAACGAGAGTGCGCTCTATATGTACAGACATCATAAACAATCTAGTGGTTAAAATAAAAATTTTGTTTGAAATTTGAGTGGAAAATTTTTGTGACACAAAAGTGAATAAAATATATGTTACATTTCTTCGCAGACAAAATAACAAACGCTGCTCTAGTTTTAGTTAGAGATGGTTCATTTATGCATCCAGATTGACACCTTAGCTATAGTTGGGGTAAACCTAACCTGGCAGCACTGAGAAGGATTCTACGCAGATTCTAATCACTGTATTATAACGTTGCCAGGTTAGGTTTGTCCCAACTATAGTGCAATTATTATTATTACTTCCGAACAGAAGCTGACTTTTTGTTTTTGAAGCATTTAATGTATTTAATAATTTGCACTGAGTTAAATTACACAATTACGAAACTTGTTTGAACTATTCAAACAGATTTATGTGTCAATGAGTCAAATAGATAACGATTGGTTAAAAGTAAAATTGCCACAAGTTAACAAAGGGAATGTTTACTAATAGATAAGAATGAAACATTCCTTAATGTTCTTCTAGGTTGCATCTCCTGCTGATAGCTAATATGCAATGAATAAAATTTTGTTATAGTAGATAAAATGTAGATACACAGATTCTATTCACAAGATACTAAGTTATATCTTTCTCAATTCCTTTTCAAAGATTACGCAGGCTTCGGTTGTTATCAATTCACCCTTCAAGTCTCATAAATGATATTTCGCTGAATGCATAAACTACATAAGAGACTTCTCTTTCACAAAACTTGCACCTTGAACTGTTAGGATCCGAAACATTTTGGAACTTTTTATTCAAAAGTACCTGGCACACGTATGGTCTTATAATATCATTAAAGAAAGAGAAAATGGTCAGAATTAAGATCAACATTTGAAAAAAAAAAAAAAACATTATTTAGGAGAGCTACATTGAGAGTTTTGAGGGTTTAATATTTTTCCATGTGCAAGAATCAAATGTTATTTAAAGCTATAAGTACTTTTCTTTTTTTTTTTAAAGTAAATTTATCGAAACACAAGTACTTGTTAAAAATAACCATAAAGCTCTTTTTCTTTTAAAATGGAAGTTATATAAATCTAGTACTGTTCTAGACAAGTAAACTTTTCAGTAATAATCGTTTGGAGAAAATTCTCATGAATGCAGCATGAAGTACCCTAGCAGGGCTTGATTTACATGATAGCCTAAGGGAGTACGTTTAGGTAAGGTAATTTATTTATCATTTAATTTTTATTCGAAAACAATTAACAAATTCAAAAATGTGTTTCACGTGACGCAAAATAGTAGTTTAATTTATCTTTTGAATTTTGAAATTAATTTTAAAAAATTTGTCTAACATACTAATTTTGTTTGACGAAATATAAGTTCGGGGGAGCTTTTAAACAGTTATCCAAAACTTCAGTTAAATATTAAATAGCTTTTTGTATTATGTTTATAAATACATTCTGCTGCTGTTTTAAGAGCCACATACCGATGCTGAAATGTAAAAAATTCGAACTCTTGGGGAAAAGTAAAAAATCTTAACAAAACTATGGTATTTCGTATTGAGTAATTTAAAACTTACATACTTTCACAAATATTGCGTATTATTTTCTCTTTAAAACAAGTCGCTATTTGTGTTCATTGTCATCATATTTGTGAACCTCGAATTGTAAACAAGTATGTTAAAAATAAAGTTGATCCCTTTGTAAATCGATGCTGCTCCAAATACAATCTAATTCGTTGTTTAGGTTGTTTTGGCACTCTGAATTTATGTTGTTGTAAAATGCAGTATTAAACAATCATGGTTTCTATCAAAATTTTGATTCAATTATTCACAGAAATTGATTAACACTTTAATCCCTTATTTTAAAATTCAATTTGATGAGCGGAATATCACATAAGCAGTGCCGCGCCGACCCTATGTGCAAGGTCGTGCGACGCACGACGGCGCCAGAGTCAAAAAGGCGCCGAGCTCTACCAATCAAAAATGTTCCAAATGGAGAGGGGGGGGGGGCGAATTTCCAACAAAAAAAACTAATAAAATTTAACTTTTCATCAGATTTATAAAAGTAGCGGTGAAATTATACTGCCCGTTAAAACAAACAATCCTCCTTGCTGCCTATCTATAAGGAAAAATTAGTACCTCGTTGTATCTAAATATGCACAGCCCGAGCCCAGGCCCGAAGCGGGCTCGGGCTCTAGAACTTAAAATAGGTTTCGGGCTCGGGCTCATGCTAAGATATTCAATCGTCAATCTCCAAACAAATTCAAAGCAAATAAACATTTTCCCACTGTGAGAAAATGAAATGAACATGTAAATCAGTTCAATCCATAAGAAAATTTAACCAAAACAAAAGAAAATGAATTAACCCTTATTTATAGTTTTTTTTTTTTTTTTTTTGCACTTCCTACTGTAATATGTCATACAGTAATGCGTTTAAAGTGGAGCATTTTGAGAATTTTTAAAAACGTCTGTTAATGAAGAACATTTGACAAAACATTTTTCATTAACAGAGAGATATCAGGCTGAAGGCTCGGTTTTTGATGCAAGAAAGTTTCCATCGACCTCGGTTTTTGGTCCGAGACAATATCACCCGGGTTCGGTTACAAATTTTTGGGCTCGGGCGGGCCCAGGCTCTCAAAAATGAGCCCGAACTCATCTCTATTGAGCATACGATGCAGCGCAAGAAATTTGCTATTTCCCATTTTGGTTCATGCAGTGAATACGTTACATTATAACTCGTGCAATATGTCTTTTTGTGATTATTTTTTAACTATTGTTCGTGGTAATTCTTCTGCATCATCTTATACATTAAAAAATACGGTAAGCACATTTGCATGTTATTTACTTGTGCGTAAAATACATATATTGCAGACAATAATTTAGATTAACTTTTTAGTTGCGAAAAGTAACGACTCTTGACCCTAATTACTCAGTTCTTCTACCCCTTTTTTCTTCAACCGTTTGTGTGTTAAATTAAAGAAAGAACTTTGGACAATGTGTTTGTTTTAAATATTGAATTCAATGTCTTTTTAACGATTTCGTATTTTCGAACTACAGTTGGCTCTCTGTTTAACGACGCTCTATTTAACGACGGCGTTTCACGGTCCCAGATGGTCCACTATAGTGTTAAAAGCATTCTATTTAAGGACGCTTTCTACTTAAGGACGATTTTTTGTGGTCCCTTGAAAGTCGTTGGCAAATTTTACAAGAATGTTTAGCGCAATGTTTTTCAAAAATATTTATTATTGAAGGGGGGAAAACGCGTCTTCGGAAAACAAAGTGATTTTAATAGGGGAAAAAATAATGATGTTGGGGTAAAACTTTCATTTCTTAAAAAAAAAAAAAAAAAGACTTCGAGTTAAAAATTCTCATTAGTTTCAGCTAATTGGTCAGCTGCTCCTCCTCCCCGTCCTACTTCGTTTCTTTTTTCCTTATATAATTTTTATTTTTCTTAGTTCGCCTGAAAATAAGCAAGTTTTCAAAATGCTACTTGTCCGAATCCCCCCCCCCCCCCGCAAAAGCATTACGGAGCATCTCAAATTTCGTTTACAAATCTTCAACTTAGCATCACATTTTTAAGACTTCAATTTCAGAAAATATTCGGGCAAAGGCCTACGAACCTCCTTCCTTTAATATCATCAAAAATTAGGTTTTTCAAACATGACTTACGAAATATTTAAGTTAGAATAGCCTCTGAACCACTTCTCTCAATATCATAAAATGCTGCTTATGTTTCTAGTACTTAAGGTTTCTACAGCTCCAGGATTCCCTTCTTGTAGAAATCTTCAAAGCTGTCTACAATTGCGTTTTTGAAAGTTCAATTTCGAAAAAGTGGGAGGAGAGAAAAAGATTTCATTTCTATCTATTTTTCAAAAAAACAAAAAAAATGGGGTAGAAATCTCAGAGTTCCATCCCTTATTCTAACGTTAATAATATACGCCTATAATCAAGTTTTAAGACTCCTACTTCTATAAGTTTCCTCGGAGCTCCTTGTACCTTTTTCCCCCATAACTCCATCAAAGACCGTCTAAAATTGCGTTTTTCAAACTACAAGTTTCAAAAATTTTCCGGGGAGAACTCCCGGACCCCTCTTATTAAAAGAGTTTTTTTTTTTTTTTTTTTGAATTTAAGCTCCCCTGAAACTACTTTCTAGTTGCGTCATTGCTCCTGTTGTCATGTTTTGAAAGGCATAAAAGGCCTTTTTAATTGATAATCACTTAGAGATTAGATAGATATTCAAAGTGGCTTTAACTTTGATATTAAAATATTTTCTTCGTCCAAAACGCATTATTAGCATATCAGAGGAGCTGCTGAACACGAAATAATTTCGAGATATGAAGTAAAGACGTACACCATATTACGAAATTAAATATTCACACATTATTTTTTGCATAAATTAAATGCCAAACGAATTTTTTTACCATTTTATATTTGTCTACAAAACCTCCCTCCAGGTGTTAACTATAGTTTCCTCGAACACCAGTGCATAAAGGCGCTCCAACGACATTTGCACGACGGCGCTGATCAGGCTTGCGCGGCCCCGCTTATAAGTTTAAGACTCGTTATCGACTATTATTTTTAAAACTATTATTAACATACTAGAAAATCGCCCGTCAGCGTCAAGATATGACCGGTGAAAATTGCTTTTACATTTGAACGAAGCAATTGCCTGTTTGATGATATTGTGATAGCTGAAATTTCAACCCTAACTTCGGTCGATGAACTCTAAACTCCAGTAAATAGCGTTCATTTTCGACCACCTTTTCTTACAACAGTTGGTGAATTCCAGCGGTAACGGAAGGACAGTTTTACAAAAAAATCGATGCATTTCTGTCTGTGAGCATATCAAAATACATTTGTTTTTTTTTTCAAAAACTGATGCAGAGACTTTTATACACATCAGAATAAGTTGCCAAAAAAGCCTAAGCCAAGAATTTTTTGTGAGTAACTTTTTTTAAAATCAAATTTAAAAAAACAGCAACGAAAGGACATTTTTGCGACATGATTTTCACGCTATCATGTTCTCCCCAAAAGTTCAGCTAAACTATAAAAGGGAAAATTCTATAAAAATTAGAGCACATACGGGAGTGTTCAATCATTTCAATTTCACCTTTAGTTTTAAAAAATAATTATTTAAGCATATGAATTATGTGTATTTGTTAAGGGTAACGGAAGGACAAGAAGT